>NW_027551624.1:0-20000 GCF_051989575.1 Stigmatopora nigra
ATATATATATATATATATATATATATATATATATATATATATATATATATATATATATATATATATATATATATATATATATATATATATATATATATATATATATATATATATATATATATATATATATATATATATATATATATATATATATATATATATATATATATATATATATATATATATATATATATATATATATATATATATATATATATATATATATATATATATATATATATATATATATATATATATATATATATATATATATATTTATTTATTTATTTATAAGTAACTGGGTGTTCACCTCAACAACAAACTAGACTGGTCCACAAACATAGATGCCCTGTATAAAAGGGGCTAGAGCCGCCTCTACTTACTGAGGAGACTACGGTCTTTGGAGTGTGCAGGACACTGCTGAGGACTTTTTATGACACTGTGGTGGCAACTAGTGTTTTATGCAATGGTCTGTTGGGGATGGAGGAGCATGGAGAGGGAAAGGAACAGACTGAATAAGCTGGTCAGGAGGGCCAGCTCTGTTCTGGGCTGTCCTTTGGACTCTGTGGAGGAAGTGGGAGTGCCGAGGAGTGTTAAGACCTATCGTATGTATACATGTACATCTGTGTATGCATGTATGTATATATACGTTTATAAATAATTATAAATGTGTTTATAAAACATGTATTTATTTTATGTATTGACTTATTTATTACATATCAATTTATGTCTAAAATGCCTTTCCTATATCTGCATTCTCACCCTCTTGCTACTGTGACAACGAAATTTCCTGTAAATGGGATAAAGTGATCCAATCCAATCCAGTCCCGGAACAAATTAAGATCCTATCTCAAGGTACCACTGTAGTTTCAAAATTTAAAATCAGCAATTTATTGCCAATCTGTCCAAAGTTTTTAACAAAGTAATTTATATTTAGTTAGGATACACTCCACCAGCTACATTTCTGGATTAAATTAATAATTCAAGTCAATTTATAGGTATTTATTATAAGATTAGTGTAGTCATTTTATGTTGACCGCCGTGACATCTCTAGTTATTCCCTATACAATCATGGGCCAATCATGTTCCTGCAGAAGTTAGGAGTTGTGGACGGCAATGTACAATGTACAAAGTTGACTTAAATCAAAAACTGCAAACCGTTGCAAGTGAGTAGAGGTTGGGGAAGGTTTTAGTGGGATACATAGGTCGCATAAAAGGTGCATGGGTTCCACATCTTCCTGTGAAAGAAAGAGCAATGATTAATGTATTATTACCAAGATTTAAATACCAATTTACATTAACACATTTTTGCTATATAATCCATTATAGTGTATGATGCTGCAGTACTAAAGTACATCAAATGCAGGAATGTTTGAAAATTATCTAGCAAAAGATTTGATTTCCACTCACCCACCTTGTAGGTATCTATGCAGAGAAATGGTAGATTTTAATCTGTATGATCATTTTATCAGTATTGTGAAAGTTATGTTTAATTTCTTCACACCAGTTGAATTGACAGACATAGAACCAATCATTGTGCTATTTTTAGAGGTTGAAGTGGACATGTAATTTTCGATTTACATTTTAAAATAATTGACTGCTGTTTACATCCCGCAATCGGGAAATTTCTTTGTTGCAATAGGAAGAGGGTGAGGATGCAGGAATATATATATATATATATATATATATATATATGTACGTATGTACGTATGTATGTACGTATGTACGTATGTACGTATGTACGTATGTACGTATGTACGTATGTACGTATGTACGTATGTACGTATGTACGTATGTACGTATGTACGTATGTACGTATGTACGTATGTACGTATGTACGTATGTACGTATGTACGTATGTACGTACGTACGTACGTACGTACGTACGTACGTACGTATGTATGTATGTATGTATGTATGTATGTATGTATGTATGTATGTATGTATGTATATATATATATATATATATATATATATATATATATATATATATATATATATATATAATAACTATATATAAATATAGATATATATATAGATATATATATATATATATATACCGGAGAGGGCATGCCACCTTGGGGAAGGACCTGACCTGGAGAGGGCATGCCACCTTTTTCAAACTGAGGATAATGGTCTAGATATGGAGGCTGGAGAGGGCATGACACCTTTTTCAAACTGAGGACAATGGTCTAGATATGGAGGTGCTGATTTTCATCCTGACCGCTTCACACTTAAAAAAACATAGGGGACTACAAAGGAACTGACATGCAATGACAACTGTTGGCTGCACCCCAGGTCAGCAGCAATCATATGGCGCGCACAAAATAAAATCCAAACTCCCCCACCCTTTCCCCATGATGGCACCGTTCACGCGGCAGCCAGTGGCAGTAGCTCTGTCCACTCTTGTTTTTCGTGTTTTACAGCCCTTCTATCTTTTTTTAATTACATTTTGATATTTCTTAATATAAACATTTTACTTTATCGTGCAAATAGAAGAACAAGCGGTGAAATCGGGTGAGAACTGTCTAAATCTGCTGTGTGTGTGGTTGTGTGCGTGTGTCTAGTATGTGTGATCGTTTGTCTTCAACTCTACTAATAGATCCAAGACTGCCTGTCGCACAACTAGAGTCTTGGAGTAGTCTTGAAAGTAAAGTTTTAAAACATTAAAGTATGGAATATAATATATGAAGTAAAGTAACAAATAAAATCTTAAGAGACAATAAAACGTAAAAATAAAGGATAAAAAAGCTGTAAAAAAAGCTTTAAAAACACAGAATATGAGTGACGGTTTAGGGAGCTACTGCAACAAGCAACCGCTTTGAACGCCTATGATGATCATCATATAGGCAGTGTTGACAGATTGGGTGAACTTCCCGCCACACTAAGTGAGTTATAGTTACGGTGCAATTGGTTTCATTTCTTTGTGATACTGCAACCCTGAGGTGCAGCGCACCGTTGACTCATGTGTGTGAGGATCAAAACATGAATATTTAAGTATTTCTCTGAAGGACCGGCACCAAATCACTTGCGGAATGGTATTGGTGCATAATGGTGATTGGGGATAGCTAGTTTGGTGCTTTTGTAGAATCCAGTAAATGCATATTAAAGGCATTGTGGTTTTTGTCCTTCGGCCCTAAAATAGAACACAGACTGACTTATATAGCGGTAGGGGCGGGGTCAGAATGCAGCGACAACACTGAGGCTGACGATAACAGCTGGTGTTAAACCTAAAACCACCACAAAATATAACTTCAGAAATTAGATATTTTTCAGAGTTTCTTTCTTTAATTCATGCATTCAGAACTTTTTCTCACCCTGCACCCATGTTGGCAGCATTTATTTTCAAAGAGATTCCATGTATTTAGAATAAAGTTGTTTACATGACTTTGTTGAGTTTATTTCTCAGATTCCTACAAAATATACATGTTTTTCCTAGCAATGAAAATCACCCTTTGCAAGTATAGCTTTTGCATGGCTGTGTGACACCAGTATGACCTGCCCAGAAGTAGAATTTGAGTCTGAAGCAACAATGGGACAAGGAACTTACACGAGAACCATTCCAGAATGTTCTGGGAAGATGGCCAGGAACAACCCTGGACTTCTTGATAACATGTTTGACTGTTGACGGAAACCAGCTGTATTGATGATGCATTTAATACCCACAAAGCTAAACTCATAGCACACACACACACACACACACACACACACACACACACACACACACACATCTGCTCACACACACGCACATGCAATACAAACCATACTACCTACCAACTCGCCGTTGACAGCGCTCTGGAATCAGTGTGACAATTAAAACAATGGGCAACATTAAAATTTGTGCACTCGACACGTCATAAAAGGCCCTTCAAGGGCCCTTATCCAGTCTGTTTTCGACGGGGTCTGTCCCGACTATTTTGAATAAAGGGGGCGGGACATTTATGCATTTTTGCGCCGTTGGTGGGGGATGAGGTGAGGGATTCACTCCTCTGAGATTTCGCCAAGGCTAAAGAAATTTTTTTCATTCCTCCCTGCAATGTAAAATGCCGCCAAATCTGGTGCCTTTTCTGTCCACTCCTACCAGGCTGCCTTATCCTCATCCAACAAAGATTGACCAGACAGTGGTTGGTTGTGGCTATCATCCAATTACCGGTCCAACAGCAAATGGGCTAAGCAGCAGCAGGTGCGGCTCATCACAGCCACAGAGCTATTTAAATCACCCAGAGCTGAACCACGGTGCTGTATCATCTTTATCAGTTCACTGTAAAGTACCCTCTCGCATTACCTCCTTGTTTCTTCCTTCTCTGATCTTCTACGTGGCCCTAGGACCACGGGTACGCTCCCGACCACGATTAGGACCACATTTCTCGCCTGACGGATCCCGTACCTCTGCCTAGGACCTTTCCCACGGACGTTACGGCTCTCGACCCTCGCATCAGTCTCCCCGGCCTGCTTACACTCCCTCGTGCCTTCGCTTTGTCAGGGTGAATCGCAAGAAAGAGATATCATCACCAGTAAAGCGTTATGCCTGCTTGGGGTCCTTTGCCTCAAATAACACTGCATCCAGCTTGCAATACATCTGAAATCCAGCTTATCCATGACTACGAATCTATGTTGACTATTTATCTATGTTGGCTATTTATCTATGTTGACTACTTATCTATGTTGACAATTTATCTATGTTGACAATTTATCTATGTTGACAATTTATCTATGTTGAAAACTTACATATGTGGACTACTTATCTATATTGACTACTCATCTATATTGACTACTTATCCATCTTGTTCACTACTTATTTATGTATTGTTTATTTGTGCACTTTACGTTGAAGCTTTAAGTCTTATTATGCGTGTATAATGACAATAAAAGAAACCAATTAAATTCAGTTCAATTCAATTCAATCTGACATTTGGTCGACGGACACTTGGTCCCCGGATGTTTGCACGAACGGACGTTTAGTCGACGGACAGTTGGTCGACCGGACGTTTCGACAAACGGACGTCTGGTCGATGGCTTTGTCGCCGGACACTTCGTAGAACGGATGTTTCATCGCCGGATTCGCTCGCTCTCAAAATTATAATCATGAGAGAGTACAGCAAAGTGTTGAAATACGTTGTATGGTCATGTTGAAATACTTTATATGATATTTTTTATCAAACGGAGAACTTGCAATACAGCAAGTTGTTGAAATATCAAAATTATCAATAAACACACTCATTTAACATCGACAGCAATTGACGGCGGTAGACGTCCGATGAACCTTCACTCTCTCTAGGAGAAATTGCAATACAGCAAGGTGTTGAAATACTATATATGGTCATTTTTATAAGTCTATTATCTATTATTTAAAAGTCTTAGTATACTTTTAGCCCGGAACTGTGACATCAAAATAAAAGGAAATAAGTACAATTATTGTATTATTTTTTTTTTAAAATAAGACAAAGTAAATTCTTATATGGTGTTTTTATTAAAACAGTCAAACTTACAAAAGCAAATTCACATATGTTGTTTTTATTAAAACAGTCAAACTTACAAATTATATGCAAAAATTACAAATTATGTACAAAGGAAACTCACAAATGGGAGTTTTTTATTAAAACAGTAAAACTTACAAATTATACACAATGGCTTGTAGGTATTGCAATTTGTTTGCATAGTGATCCGTGTTTTTATAGCCATCCGTGAGCTTTTTCAACCGTGAGTTTTTTCTTTAACAGCTGCGTATGTCTTTTTGGTGTCTCTAGGCATAATACCGCCTGAATCCTGTTGATAATTTTGATATTTCAACACCTTGCTGTATTACAAGTTGCTGTACTGCGTGTTCTCCCAGACAGAATGAAGGTTCATTGGTTGTCTACCAACGTCATTGGCAGCCGGTGTAAAATGAGTGCTCACATTGACAATTTTGATATTTCAACACCTTGCTGTATTGCAAGTTCTCTGTTTGATAAAAATGACCATATGAAGTATTTCAACATGACCATATAAAAAATTTCAACACCTTGCAGTACTCTCTCGCTCACGATTATAATTTTGAGAGCGAGCAAATCCATTGACAAAACGTCCGTTCGACGAAATGTCCGGCGGCGAAGCCGTCGACCAAACGTCCGCTCGACGAAATGTCCGTAAAACGAAACGTCCGGTCGACCAAACGTCCGTCGACCAAATGTCTGGTCACGATGTTAAAGATAACTCTCAGATGTTGTTATACCGGTGGACGTGTTGTACAGATATAACATCTTGAAGAAAATGTATTTAAACGTAGACTAATCTGTTGTATCTGGGGTGAAGAGTCTTTCCAAGGACACTACGACAATATGCACAAGCAGGAGCTAGAAAAGAAGCCTTGATCCTCCGATCAAAGAACAACAATTTTTAGCAGGCCAACTCCACTTGTGGTATCATTCAAGCTTGCATGCTTTTTATATGCATGTATTCGTATCTCAAAATAGTTGCGCATAAAAACAGGGCACACAAAAAAACTGCAAAATGACGGCGCAGTGACACGATGATGTCAGGAAAAAATGGCGCTGTTACGCAAGGGTGACAACATGACGTCATGACGCAAGCAAATGCGGCCGATACTTTAATTTATTTGAAAATGGAGAAAAGATGAACAGATAAATCGTTAAACTAAATTCATTTTGATGTCTATGAATGAAATTCAAGAAAAAAAACGTACCTATCTTGCATAAAACGAAAAAACTTGTTCCTGTCACTGCTCACTCAGGGCACAGCCATCTTACCTAGGTCCCGGGCAGCTGTCTTACGTAGCACAGTGCCGTCTAAACCTAGTTAAATGTGATCTGACTGGCCAGACGCGAGAACCCCTTGATTTTGAAATAAAACTAAATTCCACTTAGCCTTTTATCATTATAATTCGTGTTTGTAAGTGACAACTATTGGAGTAATATGCACCGTCGAAATAATTGAGATATTTTGACATTAGAAGTAATGTTCCCTCTAAGCTGCTCGCGTGCGCAATTGCGCACTACTCTCATCTTCTCTGTGCAGCAGCAATAATATGGAGCGCACCAAAAAAATCCAAACATTTTTCTCCCCATCCCCATGATGGCACCGTTTACGCGGCAGCCAGTGGCAGTAGCTCTGTCCACTCTTATGTTTTTCGTGTTTTACAGCCCTTGGATCTTTTTCTAATTACATTTTGATAGTTCTTAATACATTCCTTTATACACCCTTGTGTGTGTCTAGTCCGTGTGATCGTTTGTCTTCAACCAAAACAATGGACTATAAATGGAAATTAGCCCTCGGCTAAAATCTTACATAAATATGTTCAATAACATGAATATAATTATGTTCATTAATATGTGCTATTTATTACCAGTCCGGTAATAAATGTATGTTCATTAATATGTGCTATCCCTTATTAAATAAATCAAAGCAAAATCATGAAAAAAAATATTGCATATAAATGGAAACTCGACTATCTCGAGTGACACATTCAGCAGAAAAGTCATTTGAATGACTGAGAAATGAAAAGGACAGGTGTGTAAAATAGGGTAAAATTAAAGTGGGATTTGTGCATATTCTAACGGCATTTATGAAGACGTTTTATTTAGAGATATTTTTTCATTCATTTTCTGAACCACTTTATCCACTTGATCACTCGCGGTGGGTGCTAGAGCCTATCTCTGCTGACTTTGAGCCAGGGGCGGTGGACACCCTATATCTGTTACGATCGCGACGCGTAGTGCGACGCGATCGGGGGGGATAGTGAACCCAGGTGCAGAGTCGCTGAAGCAAATGGATAAGGGAAAGGCAGATATGTTGCTCTTGTAGCTTGATTTAATAAACGGGGTAACATAACATAAACAACTTTGCTTGATCACTTATTACAAACGAAAAGAAACCTGCAGCGTGGCGTGGCGTCAATGTGAACAGCATGACTACGAGGAAACACAGGCAATGAAAACAGATGATCCGACAGCGTTCACAGAAAACCATAATGCTTAAATAGCAAAATTAACCTAATCACGTAATTAGCCACAGCTGATAATAATCGTGACATCATGCCAGGAGGGGCAATCCAGCCACTCCTGACAATATCGGTGGACAGCCGATCGCAGGGCACAAGGAGACAGACAGCCATGCACACTCAGACCCATGTTTGTCCAATCAGCCGACAATTCATCTTTTTGGGATGTGGGAGGAAAAAGGAGCACTCAAAGAAAACCCACGCAGGCACAGGAAGAATATGCAAATTCCACACCAGTGGACCGACCTGGATTGAACCCTGGACCATAGAGCTGTAAGGCCGACGCGCGAACCAATCATCCACCGGGCCGCCCATTCATAGATAATAATCATTACATTTTATTATTACTAAATCATTTATGTGCAGTAGACATGTACCTGCTCATGGCAGGTGTGATACTGCTGTGTGCCCATAGCGAGCAATGATGATGTTGCTCACATTGTGCACAGGGAGGTTGTCTTTCTGCCCAGACAAACAAAAAATTTGAGGGAACATTGATTAGAAGCAATATGGCCGTCACAACATCCTACACTTTTGGTAAGAAAATTGTAATTTCTGTAATTAGAAAGCATCAAGATACTTATTTTTTTCAAATTGAATAATTTGATATTTTGCATTTACAAAGACAGCCATATTTACTTCCTTATGATATTGACCCTATTGATGTGCTTTTGATTCATACAGTATCTCAGAAATACCACTTGAGAAATTTTAAAATATATATTTTTAAGGCAATTTTCAAGGTGCGGCTTATGGGCGCGAGCGGTTTATACTACGAGTAAATACGGTAAGTGACCACTGTTTTATTGCTTGATTCAGAAATGCTAAAATTGAAAAATTAATCCCAGAAACACTTTTAATAATAGAGCCTCCCCAGTGTAAACATCCGCTGTCATTTTTTAAATTAGAACATTAGCGTTGTACTCAAGAAATTAAATTAAATGTTATGTCTTACTTATCTTCTCAATGTTAGGTATGACGGTATTCCCTCTCTTCATGTACGAAGCTCTGAAACCATCCACTGAGAGAATTATGAGTGGTGGGCGTACAAATCTAAAAGCACAGTGAAAACATTCATTAAATTCCAAATAGACAACACATTAAAACATCAGATTTCTTCTATCTTCATCTATTATTTATTAAGAAAAACCATAGTCATTTTATTTATAAAAAGCCTACTGTAATTTTTTGTGTATAGTAAGTACACAGTCAATTTTTCTTAAGACCCCTTCAAAAGCCTATTTTCTATTTTCATGCCCCAAATTATTACCATTACTATGTACTATTAGGAATAAAGCCCACAGAAGTCAGCATCGGGCATATAGGAGTGTAAGTTCTGGGACTAATTTGCAGAGTGTCAAGAGTCATTGACAGACAATGTACATAGAAATCTCAAGTTTATTATGATGTTTTAACCTAAACAAAGCTGGCCAGTCATAGAAATTGAGAAAAGTGAGAAATGAGAAGAAGGGATCTCCGTGGATAGTCAGCCTACTCAGAGTGAGACGGAGGCGGCGAAGGGAAAGAAAGCACGGATGCCGGGCTGGCCTAGCTTCTAGGCCAGGGGTGGCCAACCAGTCAGAGACCAAGAGCCACATTTTTTACTGTGTTACCGCAAAGAGCCACATTTTTTACTGTGTTACCGCAAAGAGCCACATCACACACATACCTTTGCTCAGCCAGATTTATTGTAAATGTCACACACCAGCATAGTAATGAAATAAATTGACTCCTCAGTACTAACAGCACAGGCCAGTCATTATCAACAATGAACATTGTGTGCACTGTCTCACACAGACAAACTCTCAGTTCAACCAAGTCCACAAACAGAAATATAATAATTTACAATAGCGTTTTTCTTTTACTATGCATGTTACTTAGTGGGACTTCTGTCATAAAATCAGAGCCTATTTTTGCGCAACATTCGCTCCTTGTGAGCTGTCATTTATTATGAATGGCTTTTAACTAGCGCGCCCACCACGTGGGTGTACACCTCGCTCTCCTATTGGCTGCTCCCGGCTGAGCACTCTCGCCTTGGTCTGCCTCGCAGAGGGTGTGGCTTTTTCAGCCGACGCTCGATCTTTGGGATACTTTTTGTGTGTGCGACGCCGTTCATTGTCGCTTCTGGTTCACGGGAGCTCTCCCACTCTGTTAAAAATGTTTACTCAAATGACCTTGCTCCTACTGGGAAACTTTGAGGTATTTTCATCCCAAGCACATGCGCATTGGACGAAAATACCGTATTGAACTCAAGCGAAGCGCACACGCAAATAAAACACAAATACAATCTTTGATATGGACGGAAGAGCCGCATGAAACCGGGCAAAGAGCCGCATGCGGCTCGCGAGCCGCGGGTTGGCCACCCCTGTTCTAGGCTAAGTAAGCAACCACACCGAGCACCACTTCCAAGTATCTTCATGACCAATGCCAGATCCATCGCCCACAAAATGGTTGATTTGGAACTTCAGCTTGCCGGACCCTATTGCAAAATGATCGTTCAAAAGAACTATCAAGAAATAAAAGCAAGGGGGGGGGGGGGGGGGGGTTGGACTTTACGTGAACATACACATCGAATGGTGCTGCAACAGCAGGATCATTAAAACTCACTGCTTCCCGGATTTAGAGCTCTTGGCAGTACGGTGCAGGCCCTTCTATCTACCTGGAAAGCTAACAATCATCATAGTAATAGTTGTTTACATCCCACCGGATGCTAACGTTAGCATGGCACTGAGCCTCCTGCTTATTGGGGTAGACCTCCCAACTGGGTTAATAATTGTTTGTTCATGTCGAGCTAATGTGGCCAAACTGGTTTTACAAGTGTTTGTTAAGACAGTGGAATGTAAGATAGCTAACTAGCTGGTCTTGCAATTGTTTCCTTGTATTGTGGAATATGGCCAACTCGCTTTGGAACTGTTTGTTCGAAACGCGCAATATAAGATAGGCTGCGGCAGTTTGTGTGTGCTATAAAAATATCGTGTTCGCATTCAACTTAAACCTGCTAATGTCTAACCATATTAGCCCAAAGTTTTGTTTACATAAACTCTGTCATGCATCACTGTTTTAGAAATACATCACTGTTTTAGAAACATTAACCTGAGTTCCTACATAAAGACTGACCTAGTGTTCAGTCAGAGAGAATTGCGAGGAAGGCAGGCTGTGAGAGGTTCACAGCTGTCGCAGCATTCTCCAACCATCCTGCAGTCCGGTAATAAACCTATTTCCTATTTAAATTGATCTCACTCTTTCTTAACCTGCTCCTGAAGTTGTATTTTCAGACCTATCACTGCTCGCGACTATAAACAAACAGCTCGACCACCCCGATGGAGTCTTTATTGTTGCTGGTGACTTCAACAAAGCATGTTTAAACTGTTCTGCCTAAGTTTATCCAGTACGTGAAGTGTTACACCAGAGGAGATAAAACTCTAGACTAGACATGGGCAAACTGCAGCCCGCGAGCCAAATCCAGCCCGCTATGCCTTTTAATCCAGCACGCCGACGTTTTCCAAGTAATGTTTTTTATAATTATTTTTTATTGTATTTATTTATTTATTTTCAAGATGCCGCCATCACGTGGAAGCCATTGGCTATAGCTCTGTCCACTCTTATTTGTTTTTCGTGTTTTACAGTCCCTCTATCTTTTTTAAATTACATTTTAATATTTCTTAATACATTCCTTTTTACTTTTTGTACTTTATACTTGTTACTTTACTGATGAGTGATGAGTATGTTCTGTTTATGTTTCATATATACTGTCAAATGTTTAAGTCAATGTGGCCCCCGGGCCGAAAAGTTTGCCCACCCTTTCTCTAGAAAGCCAATTTATTCGAATATCGAACATGCTTATAGATCCATACATGGCCCGAGGACGCCCTTTCTCAGCTGCAGAACTGTTTTTTCCGCAACATTTGGAAACTTTTTGAACACCACAACCTCCAGGACTATATGGACACTGTACTTTCCTTCATCAAAAACGGCACGGACAATGTCACTGTTAACAAACGGATACAGGTTTTTCCAAACCAAAAACCCTAAATGACCAGTGAGACACAGGCACTCATCAAATGCCGTAACACCGCCTTCAGGTCGGGGGACAAGGTACAATACAGCGCTGCCGGAGCATAGGCAGCATATACAAGGACAATTGAGGAGCACTTCACAGGAAATAACCCATAGAAGATGTGGCAGGGAACACGACATATTACCAATTATAATGACAATAATGTGTCTGTTAACACAGATGCCTCACTAGCAGAGGAGCTGAACTGTTTCTATGCCCGCTTTGAGACTGACAAATCAGACCCAGTCTCAACACATCCAACGCCAACCTGCAGCAGTACACTGGAGCTCCAGGAACATGAAGTGAGACAGGTACTGCGGAATGTGAACACCAGGAATGCCCTGATGGAGTACCTGGGAAGGTGATCAAAGCCTGTGCTGACCATCTTACCAGCTGACTGGTGTTTTCACAAAGATCTTGTAATAACTTTACAGTACAGACGACGGAGCAAACTTGCATGCGTGCCGGAGGCTAGTTTATTGACACTCACAGAGAGGCTTTTAAACCATCAACATCCGGGTCAGTCGGTAATAACGTAATGCCCATCAGGTGGCGATGGTTACGCCCACCGTTATTATATCAATATATTACACTCCTCCGCCTTAAACTATGAAGTCCCCCTAAAGAATTAACCCTTACTTCAAAAATGGTAACTAACTTATTACTGCTAACACTACCATTTGACCCAATATTTCCATCTTTCACATTTCCATCTCAGGAACTCTTTTTCACATTTTTGGTAGGAACCTGAAATATTTTATTCCAGGAACAAAGTTTGAACAACTGATTGATCACAAGTTGTTCAGTCGCTTAGGAGATGCTCTTACTCTTACTGGGTACCTGCCCCCAAACACCTCTGGGGAACTGGCCGCTCGGTGGTCCGGTGTAACTCTTTTGTCACAGGCCACTGAGCCGGGTGAAGGTATTACCGGTGTCTCTTTAGCCTCCATATTTTTCAAAGGTGTACTTCGGTGAGTACGGGCTACCACCTACTGCTCCAGGTGTGCCTTTCCTCTCCACCTCTGCATGGACCACCACCGGGTATTTGTTCGTGACGTCCAGTTGCTCATCTGAAAACGGCAATGTCTCTGGTCTGGATGGTTGGTTGTACAGCAGGTGGTCTATGTGGACTGCATCGGCTCACTCCATCACCACTATATAGGTGACTGGTCCAAGTCTCTTTTCCACTATTCCTCTTGTCCACCTCTACTTTCCTCCACAGAAATTCCGGATCAGGACTGAGTCACCCTCAGACAGGTGTCTCAGCTTGGAGGCGGTCTTATCATGGTAGGTCTTCCGCCCTTGTTGTTTCGCTTCCACCCCGAGATTGAGATCTGGCTTCAGTAAGCTGAACCTAGTCCTGATTTAACGTTTTAGAAACAGTTCTGCTGGAGAACATCCTGTAACACTGTGTAGTTTACTCATGTATGCTATCAGGAAATTAGCCAGCCGGCGCGGCATTGTTTTGGTGACATTTTGTTTCCTTTCATCAAGCACTGGTTTCAGCAGTGATGCTTTCACTGCCTGCACTGCTCGCTCTGCAGCTCCATTTGAAGCGGGATGGTAAGCCGGTACCAAAGTTTGTTTTATTCCATTGCTCAGCAGGAAGGTTTTGTACTCCTGTGACGTGAATTGAGGAACGTTGTCCGAAACAATCTCCTCAGGAAGACCGTAAGACGAAAAGATGTTCCGCAACACCTCAATTACTTTGGCTGCGGTGGTTGTTGCCATTGCGTTGACCTCAAGCCATTTGGAATGACTGTCCACTACTACTAAAAAAAATTGTTGATCTTTTGTGGCAAAGTCAATATGTATTCGTTGCCAAACTCTAATTGGCCACTGCCAGAAGTGTAGAGGTGCTGCGGCTGGTAGCTTCCTCACACTCTAAGAGGCCTCATATTGTTGCACAGTATATTCTATGTCACTGTCCAGCTGCGGCCCCCACAAGTAGCTCCTGGCCACGGCCTTCATCCTGCATCCTCCCTGGTGTCCTTCGTGAAGATCCTGCAGTAGTCGCTCTCAGTGTGCTGGTGGAATGATAACTCGAATTCCCCATAATATGCATCCTTGTTTCACAGACTTCATTTTTCCGGGAAAAATATGGGTTAAGTCTCTCGTCCTGGTTATGACTTAGCCATCCAGACCGAGTCAACTCCAGTACTTTACACAGGACTGGGTCCTTAAGAGTGCTCTTTGCAATCTCCGTAGCCTGCACGGGAGGCTCATCCACTACTGCAAAATAGAAGATGCTGTTTTCCTCCGCTGTGTTATCCTTCCCCTTCCCCGGCAGTCTAGATAAGGCATCTGCATTGGCGTTTTCCGCCGACGTTCTGTACTCGATATTGTAATCGTAAGCCATCAATCTCAGCGCCCAATGCTGCATTCGCAGAGCAGCTAAAGTGGGGATTCCCGACTTTGGGCCCAAAATGGCCAGAAGTGGCTTGTGGTCAGTTATTAAACTGAACTTTCGGCCATACACGTATTTATGAAATTTGGTCACCGCCAAAAATTATGGCCAAAGCCTTTCTCTATCTGGCTGTATTGTCTTTTTGCCTCTGACAATGTACATGACGCAAACGTGATCGGTTTCTCCTCCCCATCTTCCATTATGTGAGACATGACTGCCCCTATTCCATAAGGGGATGCATCTGATTCTAGTCTCAGGGGTTTCTTGGTCTCATAATGAATGACTACTGAGTTTTTTTTACTAACTGTCCCTTCGCATCCCTGAATGCCGCTGCACATTCAACTGTCCATTTCCACTCAACTTCCTTCCTTAGCAGTTGATGTAGGCGGCTGCAGCAGTGTTGACAGATCCTTCATGAACCGACCATAATAGTTCAATAGTCCTAGAAACGACTGCAGCTCAGAGACATTTGTAGGCCGGGGTGCAATAACGATGGCTGCAATTTTCGTCTCAGTGGGGTGCAATCCCTCCTTATCTATCAGATGCCCCAGGTATTCTACTTTCTCCCGCATGAATTCACATTTGGCTCTTTTCACTCTCACCCTGTAGCTTTCTAGACGGCTCAATACCTCCTCCAGATTCCTCAGTTGTTCAATTCTTGTTTTCCCTGTGACCAATATGTCATCCAAGAAACAGGTCACTTGCTTCCACACTCTGATTCACTGTGACTTCACTGTCACATCCTCTCGCTGGTCTAACTGCGAAGATGCTTGCCCAGTCTAGTTTTACAATTTTGAGCCAGTTACGGCCAAGGAGGGCTGGTCTGTCACCTCTTACGTTTGCCAGAGGTAGATCACCACTCTGATTCCCATATTCTACCTTAACAGTTACTTGTCCTATCAAAGGAATGTTCTCCCCGGAAAAGGTTGCCAGCTGCACTTTACTTACTTTTGATGGTCGATGCGAGAGATGCCTCCCATATATTCTTTCGGAAAAACAAGGGTTACAGCAGCTTCTGTGTCGGGCTGCATTTCTAGAAGAGTTCCTTCTAATTTTAACTGTACTGTCATTTCCTTCTTCCAATTTCCAACTGTATTTGCGGGATACATGGCATTCAAGGGATATGACCCAACAAATGCATCATCAACATTTCCTGTTGTCTCACTTATATTATCAGTTACATACAGTGTGTGTCCTTATATATATATATATATATATATATATATATATATATATATATATATATATATATATATATATATATATATATATATATATATATATATATATATATATATATATATATATATATATATATATATATATATATATATATATATATATATATATATATATATATATATATATATATATATATATATATATATATATATATATATATATATATATATATATATATATATATATATATATATATATATATATATATATATATATATATATATATATATATATATATATATATATATATATATATATATATATATATATATATATATATATATATATATATATATATATATATATATATATATATATATATATATATATATATATATATATATATATATATATATATATATATATATATATATATATATATATATATATATATATATATATATATATATATATATATATATATATATATATATATATATATATATATATATATATATATATATATATATATATATATATATATATATATATATATATATATATATATATATATATATATATATATATATATATATATATATATATATATATATATATATATATATATATATATATATATATATATATATATATATATATATATATATATATATATATATATATATATATATATATATATATATATATATATATATATATATATATATATATATATATATATATATATATATATATATATATATATATATATATATATATATATATATATATATATATATATATATATATATATATATATATATATATATATATATATATATATATATATATATATATATATATATATATATATATATATATATATATATATATATATATATATATATATATATATATATATATATATATATATATATATATATATATATATATATATATATATATATATATATATATAATTGTGACTAAACTTTCTTACAAAGGGTTAAAATAAACGACCAGAAAAAGAGAAACTACAATGGGAAACAGAAGGAGCCTCTAAACACAAGAACGGTGTGGAATAAACCTGCCAACTGGCTTAATAATTGTTTGTTCATGTCGAGCCATGTAGCAGAACTGGTTTTACAATTGTTTGTTAAGACAGTGGAATGTAGGATAGGCTAACTAGCTGGCCTTGCAATTGTTTGTTCGCATCGCGAAATGTAAGATAGCCAAACTAGCTGGCCTTGCAATTGTTTGTTCGCATCGTGAAATGTAAGATAGGCCGGCTAAAAGGTCTGTTTCCTTGTATTGTACGATGTGGCCAACTCGCTATGGAACTGTTTGTTCGAATCGCGCAATATAAGATAGGCTGCGGCAGTTTGTGAGCTGTAAAAATATTGTTTGCATACAACTTAAACCTGCAAATGTCTAACCATATTAGCCCAAAGTTTTGTTTACATAAACTCTGTCCGACATCACTGTCTTAGAAATGTTACCCTGTCCTCCTATATAAAGACTGACCCACTGTTCATTCAGAGAGTTGCGAGGACGACAGACTGTGAGCGGTTCACAGCTCTCTCTGTCTGTCTCTCTCTCTCTTTCTGTCTCTCTCTATATTTCTCTCTCTCTCTTTCTGTCTCTCTCTATATTTCTCTCTCTGTCTCTGTCTATCTCTCGCTCTATCACCCTCTCTCTCTCTGTCTCCTTCTCTGTCTCTTTCTCCGTCTGTCTCTCTCTGTCTCTGTCTATCTCTCGCTCTATCACCCTCTCTCTCTGTCTCTCTCTGTCTATCTCTCGCTCTATCACCCTCTCTCTCTCTGTCTCTTTCTCCGTCTGTCTCTCTCTGTCTCTGTCTATCTCTCGCTCTATCACCCTCTCTCTCTCTGTCTCCTTCTCTGTCTCTTTCTCCGTCTGTCTCTCTCCGTCTCAGTCTATCTCTCGCTCTATCACCCTCTCTCTCTCTGTCTCCTTCTCTGTCTCTTTCTCCGTCTGTCTCTCTCTGTCTCTGTCTATCTCTCGCTCTATCACCCTCTCTCTCTGTCTCTCTCTGTCTCTGTCTATCTCTTGCTCTATCACCCTCTCTCTCTGTCTCCTTCTCTGTCTCTTTCTCTGTCTGTCTCTCTCTGTCTGTCTCTCTTTGTCTGTCTCTCTCTTTCTGTCTCTCTCTTTCTGTCTCTCTCTCTCTTTCTGTCTCTCTCTTTCTGTCTCTCTCTTTCTGTCTCTCTCTTTCTATCTCTCTCTTTCTGTCTCTCTCTTTCTGTCTCTCTCTTTCTGTCTCTCTCTTTCTGTCCCTCTCTTTCTGTCCCTCTCTTTCTGTCTCTCTCTGTATTTCTCTCTCTGTCTATCTTGCTCTCTGTCTCTCTGTCTATCTTTTTCTCTGTCTCTCTGTCTATCTTGCTCTCTGTCTATCTTGCTCTCTGTCTCTCTGTCTATCTTTTTCTCTGTCTCTCTGTCTATCTTGCTCTCTGTCCCTCTATCTCCGTCGCTCCGTGTCTCTCTCTCTCCCTCCCTTTTATCCTCTCTCCCTGCCTCCTTCCCTGTGTTTTTCCACCAGATGGCGGCAAGAGCCTGTTCTATCAGGGCCGGAAGAAGCCAACATTGTAGGACATTTTAGACGTTTATGTATGCCCTATGCGTTGCATTTGTAATTTTTAATGCAAGGAATTCAAAATATAATAATGTTGTAAGGAAATGCATGTACTTCTTGGGGGATTTCGTAACTTGGATATATTTTGGATGTTGAGTCACTCATTTCCATATAAAAAAATTGTAACCTGAAACTACCTAGAGGCATTCATAAGTAGAAGTATGACTATACAGTGGTACCTCGACATACGGGTCCCCCGACATACGAGACATTTGAGATACGAGGAAAAAAATGTGAGCAAATATTTATGTTGTGATATGAGACAAATTTTGATTTACGAGCAGAAAGCAAACGTGAAAGGCTGCGCATGATATCATGGGCACTGTCTCTCTCCCCGCAACTCCCTCGTGTTTCTGCAAGCATTGAGCGGAGCGTTGCATCTTTTCAGTGTTTTTTTTCCTGTCGCTAATACGAGAGGAGTACTACTTCACGGGGGAGTTGGTAAGTGGTCGTGTGTTATCCTATTGTGAGGACATTTGTGTGCATCATTTTGGAAATATTTTGATGGGAATACAACACTCAATATTTTGCATCCGAAAGTCAAGTTGGAGGCAGGACAAAAAGAGCCAACCCGATGAGAAGGTATCAAAATTTAAAACAAAATTAGAATTAAGTTTAGCGTAAGATTAAATTAAATTTATTTTTGAGTGTGTCTGCATCGTAATCAAGTTTAGTTAAATTTGTTACGAGCGTGTTGCCGTGGAAAAATTATTCCAACCCCTCTTTGCCCTTCTCTCTCTGTCCACCTCTCTCCCCTCCGAAAAATACATCTAATTTTAATAATACTAAACACATTTTTAAGTGGTCGTGTGTTATCCTATTGTGAGGACATTTGTGTGCATCATTTTGGAAATATTTTGATGGGAATACAACACTCAATATTTTGCATCCGAAAGTCAAGTTGGAGGCAGGACAAAAAGAGCCAACCCGATGAGAAGGTATCAAAATTTAAAACAAAATTAGAATTAAGTTTAGCGTAAGATTAAATTAAATTTATTTTTGAGTGTGTCTGCATCGTAATCAAGTTTAGTTAAATTTGTTACGAGCGTGTTGCCGTGGAAAAATTATTCCAACCCCTCTTTGCCCTTCTCTCTCTGTCCACCTCTCTCCCCTCCGAAAAATACATCTAATTTTAATAATACTAAACACATTTTAGCAGTATTAAACCACTAGTTAATTGTTGCTTTGTTAATAGATAGCGATGTAGAAAAACTAAAAATGTTTTTCCAATTTGATACAGTGTTACCTCGGCTTACGATCGAAATCTGTTCCGAGACTGTGATCATATGACAAGCATATTGTAACTCAAGCGGACATTTCCTATTGAATTAAAAACAATTTAATTCGTTCCAACACTCTGAAAAAACACCCAAAACAGTATATTGGATTGGAAAATAGGTTTTATTTCTTCTAATTCGCCATATATTGACAAAGTAATAAATAACGAGCGTTTTAACACTAATAAAATGTGTTTAATAGATGTAAAATTAGACGCATTTGGCGGGGGGAGAGACAATGACACACATGGCGGAGGTGGGGGCTGTTCGGGGGGACTTTATCCACGGCAACAACGCACTCGTATATGAACAAACACATTTTAATTAACGCATCAAGCGTTGTTAGGAACTTGCCTCCCCTTCTAAATGTTTTGAAAATGACGCACACAAATATCATCACAATACGCGTAATCCAAGCTTTAGAATTA